>NC_141336.1:16463026-16495526 GCF_037954235.1 Aulostomus chinensis | reverse complement strand
TGCTCCATTCCTCCCCTGCGTCGCACTTGACACGCATGTTCCATTTATAAAGCTCTTTTTCCATAAATTCCCTCCTTGGCGAGTCCTGTAAGGTTGATGTTCATGCATCACAGGGTGTTGGTGAAGTACTACGGGAAGGCGTCTCACGCATCTGCATATCCTTGGGAAGGGGTGAATGCCCTGGATGCTGCAGTGCTGGCCTACAGCAACCTCTCTGTGCTCAGACAGCAGCTCAAACCAGAGTGGAGGCTTCATGGTGAGCAGCACATTCAGTGTCATATCATTAGATGAACCTTGAAAGCAGCAGTTTATTAGACATCACCTTTAGGTCTGTTAAGCCAATATGTTCCATGGTGTGCTTAGAAAACTCCACGCACACCCAGCAGCACCCTGAGCAATGAGGTAAGGTTACGCAATCGTCTTTCAAGGCAACAAACTGTTTTTTTTTTTGTTTTTGTTTTGAGTCGGTAGATCGCAAACACACAGCTAACAGAGGCTAACACATTGTTAACACAAACGAAAGTGATGCGAACACACTGCTAAGGTTAAGGTCAGGTTAGATTTAGTAACTAACTAAGACTAGTAATCGTAGTAATAGTAATAATACTAGTAATTAGTAGAAACTAATTGTTTCAGGAAAGATTAGTAGTTTGAATTAAAAGATGCGTCCATTTTTTAATTAAATCTGGATGAATTATATTCCTTAAACACAACTCAAATCATGGATTCTGTTGTGATGGCGCTATTTCAAATTACATTCACTTGTGCTTCTGTATCATAGCTAATTGACCATGTGCCTGTGTTAGATGTGCCGCCCAAGCATCTTGCCTTACTTGTAAAGGGCTTTCAACAGAAATAAGAAACAACACACAACTTTGGCGTCCAACCCTAAATCAAGAGTCTATGTGTTGAGTGGCACAGTTTCATCTAATCTTACCCTCCATCTTGCACATTGTCCTCATTTTCTTCACTGCAGGCATCATCAAACACGGAGGGGTGAAGCCTAACGTTATCCCCGCCTACACAGAGTTAGAGTTTTATCTGCGCACGCCACTGGCTAAGGATCTTGGTGACCTGAAGGCCAAAGCTGAGGCTTGCTTCAGAGCAGCTGCTGTGGCAACTGGCTGCCAAGTAAGCTTACCGCAAGTCGTCCTTCTCTATTTCCTCTACCCTGGACACACGTTAAGAGTCAAGTACAGATGTGGATGTTGTTGATGCAGTTTAGAAATTCTACATTTGTGCTGTTATACAACACTGCCATTTTTAACATACTCCTGTAATTATTCGGTGTCATTGTTACGTAATTCAGTCACCTTCAGGCTGCTTTTCTCCTTTTGCACTTGCTTCAAGCAGCTTTGACTTAAATTACAGAGCATCTGTGTTATTGTATTTAATGTGTGACTCTTACTTTTTACAATTTAGGGAATATCATTGTGTCTCATTAGGTGGAGATAACCTACCCAACTCCCGCCTACTATAACATCCTGCCTAATACCACGCTGGCAAGCCTGTATGAAAAGAATGGAAAAGCTTTAGGGATTCAGTTTCCCGAGCAGCTAGACAACTTCTCTGGTAGGTGGAATAAAAATGAATTAACACAGACATCGAGCTTCCTCCATAGTCTGTGCAGAGGAAATAAACGTACAGCTGTGATCCTGCTATTGTCACATTTATAGTCCAGTGAATCAATGAAGAATCATCATCACAGTGAATTTTTAATTATTTGGCAGGTTCGACAGACTTTGGCAACGTATCATTCAATGTCCCGGGTATCCATCCTTTCTTCTACATCTGCAGCGACGCGTTGAACCACACAGAGGAATACGCAGAAGCAGCAGGTACAGCAGTATGTCTGTTGACAGCAGATTTTTATGGATGTTTCCGGCCATCATCTCTTTCCGGGTCATTTGGTTTAGTTTTTAATGTTTTTTTTTTTTTTCCCTCCTCCACCGCTGTCTCTCCTGAGCCAGGAGCTGAAAAAGCCCAGTTGTACACCCTGAGGGTAGCCAAAGCCCTGGCGATGACAGCTGTGGATGTGGTGTGCTGCCCGGATCTGCTGTTACAAGTGAAAGAGAACTTCAGTCTAGCCAAACTGACACAGGAGAAATGAGTAGGAGGCAGTATTGGCAGCTCCATAAATATTAATAGAATAATCAGGTATTCTGAGCCACGGCTGAAATACAGATTCACAGAGCTGCTCTTCGGTTTCTACGCCCAGATTGCTTTTAGAAGTTTGACATTTTGTTGATCGTGATATTGGTTTTTATGTGTTTGTTTGGTCTGGGGATTATGATGCATGATAATGCATTCACCTGAGGAGGACAAAAAAAAAATCCCTGGATGAATTAACAAGAGACATTTCTCAGGCAAACAAAATATTTGTTTTTGTTTTTCCTGAATTAATGAGATACCTGGAAATCCTTAAACAAGGCTCTCATTCCCACTCGAGAGCTGGTGGAAGTAAACATGTCAAACTAAACAATGAAATCACACAAACAGTGTTCATTTTCAATAAAATGTCCATTCTTGCCCATTTTTCCCTCTTCACTGCTTTTAGGGTCTTCATCGGTTTCCAGAACCTGATAAGACATTTGTTTCCACGAGCTCTCGGGACCATTCAGAGGCACAGCTTCCCCAGAGGTGTCGATGATGCAGCGTTGCAATTACTGTGAGATATTCTCAGTGAATACAGTGACAGACTCTTAAAGGGATGAAAACAGATTGATTATAAAACCCTCTTTTTATAACTGAAGACACTTTTCATCGAGAAGTTTGAAAGCCTCCCATTTGAAAATAAGGGTGAAAGGCAACACGCATGCACTGAGATACTTTGTACATTTGCAGTGGTTTCCAAAAGTCCTGGACCCCCTGAAGTAATTAACCTCGTGCTGTGTACCCCCTCGAGCTGCTAGCACCACCAGCGGCTAATATTAACATTGTCAGGCACTGTGCTGGACGCTCCTGAGCAGATGGTTTCGACAATCGGCGCTTGGCCTTCAGCTGATCGACTGTTTGATTGACAGTTTCTTCTGCTCCCATGGGTGTGGGGCAATTTCAATCATTTTTCCATATTTATGCAAGTTTGGCAACACACCGGGTGCTAAAAGGACCTTATATTCTCCCTCCAACCCAGCAGGAAATGGATATTGATCTACTGGTTTTGCATCCAGGAGACCCGACCGCAGCCCAGCTCTGCCTCTCTGGTTCTGAGACCATCAGAGGAGAAAGGGAACAGGTCTTGACAAAAAGCCTAAAATCCTGGTTCATTTGTGATGGAGGGTTTTTAGCAGATACTACAGTGTATACCCCTGAGGGTACATGTACCCATGGTGAAATCATAGCCCATCGCCATAGGATGTTAAAAAAGAGAAACATTGTGCAATATAATCTACATTTTTCCTTTTTAAAAGAATTGTGCTGGCAACCGTGGAGCTGGTATGAGTCCAGCCTCTAATAGCTGTGAACGTTGATCCTCCTGCACCGCTGGACCATAGACAGAAAGACAAATAAGGTTGTTCCCATTAAATGGTGGAAAAAGCAACATGAAGTGGCCACAATTAATAAAGTGAGAACAACTCATGTCTTGTGGCCACAAAATAATATTTTCTTTCCTTCCTTTTTGCCACTCCGAGGTTCTGTAAAGCCAAAACGTGAGACTTGAAGTAAGCTGACACAGATGGTTGTGCAGAGCTCAGCTGAGGACGGTTTACGCCATCTTTCTCCCTCATTACACCTGGATATTATTACTAGCAGATATGTAAAACAAACAGTAATGGGGTTTGGTTTTTCTGCATCAGAACAAATAATTTTCACATTTTCTGAAAACAAAACATTTATTTAACATCTTACATGTCACAGATTTGGAGTTTAACGCCTGTATTTTTTTCCCCCCCATTCGGTGTAAATTTACTTATAAACCACCCAAAGATATTTTGAAAGGTGTTTTTTTTTTTTTGCCCAACAGGCTAAAAAATAAGTTAAAACTAGCAAATAAAAGTTCACATTGAATCTCAAAGCCTCACAACACTGACCGAGGGGATGAGCTTCAGTTGTATCAAAAGAGAAGTTAATACAATAATCAATGGTTGAGGGTTTACTAAACATTGAGTTTTACATTTGCAACATTTTCAGTTGCCTTTTTACTAAACTTTGTCACAAAATGCATTGCAGTAGCTTAACAGCATTGATACAAAGATCACAAGAAAATGTTACGTGTACCGAGTCACTGATGTGCTGCAACACAGAGAACCTGAATATCGCGTGGCGTGCATGAGTGGTAGTCGTTCCGTAGTTCGTATGCAGGGGGGAAGGTGATGACGCTTCAGTGTGCTGGAACCATTTTTTTGTGAGTGTTCAAGTTTTTTGAAATTTCAAAATGTGATCGCTGCGCAGCTGCTGAAAACGTAGCACATCAAGTGTTCACCTCGATTACAACATCAGGCAGTGTATTTCCATCCACGGCACGATGGTAGCAACACGAAACACATTTGACTGAGTGATGAAACCAGTGCACGTCATGAGTCTTAAGTGGCTGGGTCAAGAAGGCAGTAGTCCCTGTGTGGCGGTGGATCTCATGCGTCATAAAGTTTCTTCTCTGCATCCAGTTAAAGCGTCATTTTTCTGCCCTTCATATAGGAGCCAAGTTTACTGGAGCGCCGTCGTAGTTGATGCATCCCGCGTTACGAGTAGATGGACCAGTAGATGATGTTGAAGAGGATGTAAGCTCCTGGAAAGACGACCCGCGAGTACTTGTCTATGGCGTGGGTGTCAATCCAAATGTTCACGTAGCCCCTGGAGGGCTTCACCTGACCAGTAATCTGCGGATCATTCAGGGCCACCTGAGCCAGCATTCGCTCCTGACGGCCGCCGTTCTCCGGCATCCCATAATGCCCTGTGGTGTTGGCATCCATAGACCCGTAGCCGGTGATCTGGGGGTCTATCATCATCTCGTCCGGGTTGCCGATGCCACATGTGCACGGCAGCTACAGCAAAAGAGTTAGAAAAGACTCTCTGAAGTTACAACTTAACTAAATCAAGAATGTAAATTCATTACTTTGTTAAATGTTTATCGTATTGCTGCACACTTGAGGCCTTTAAATAACTTTGGCATGAAACATTTATAGGAGCTTGTTTGTGCTGGAAATGTTCCTCGGGGTACGTGGGCAATTTGGCGCCATATGCCACAGCATTTGGCAGATGAAGACTACCAATATAGTACACAAACCCAAGTCCTCAATATAATTTGCAATAGCCCCAAGAGCAGCTTAAAATGATGCAATTCAGAAAATATTTCTCTCTTCATTGGAAATGCACAAACATTATTAATTCTTGTATTCATTTTTGTTTTTTGAGTCAAAAAATTTCAACATAAAAATCAGGCCAGCCGTGTCCTAGAGTAAGCTAATGAAGTCCTGCTTCACCCAAACATCATTTGACTCACTCTTAGATGTTTAATTTATGAAGATGTTTTCTCCTGTGTGACTTCTAGGTGAATCCAGAATTCAGAAGATTGTTGTTGCTGGAAGCTACTGAGCACCAAGACTTGACAACTTTAAAAAACATCTGCACACTCTCAAACGCATCGTCCAGCTAAAATCTCCCTGACTCAAACATTTTGGGTTCCATGTTCCGCGAGGCTAAAAGTAACCAACACATTCTGTTGAAATCCCGCCTCCCAGCTAGCTGATGGTGCAGGAGTCCGTTTCCTGGTAGCAGGCTGCTGGCCAATGAATGAGCAGGAGGGGTGGGAGTTCAACTCTACAATTCTACAATTTCATTTAGCAGACGCTTTTGTCCAAAGCGACGTACAACACAAGCAAGAATTTAGACTTAATTAAGGAAAAGTCCATAGGAAGCGCAAAAGTGCTTCAGTTGTGATTTGGTCACAGGTACTGCCATCTAGTGGCAGGAGAAGTGTCACCCCCCCCCCCTTTTTTTTTGGACAAACATACAACATCACACAACACAGTTAGTGCTTCATAATCACTATGTGCTGGGTCTTGGACCCTCTGACTTATTCTACCCCACAGGACAAAGAGGAGAAGAGTCAGGTTCAGTGCCTCGGTGCTCTCTGAACAATTGAGTCTTCAATTGTCTCTTAAAAGTAGAAAGGGACTCAGCAGAACGCACAGAGTTGGGTAGTTCGTTCCACCATTTGGGAACAACAGAAGAGAAGAGTCTGGCTAGAGATTTGGAGCAGCGCTGGGCTGGAAGCACCAGGCGTCTTTCGCATGCAGAGCGTAGTGGGTGAGAAGGAGAGTAGACCTGGATCAGGGATTCCAGGTAGGCTGGAGCCATTCTTGTGATTGTTTTGTAAGCCAAGAGAAGTGCCTTGAATTTGATCCTGGCTGCCACTGGAAGCCAGTGAAGAGAAACCAGCAGCGGGGTGACATGTGCCCTTTTTGGCTGGTTGAAGACCAGACGTGCTGCTGCATTCTGGATCATCTGCAGAGGCTTGAATGAGCATGCAGGGAGGCCTGCCAGAAGAGAGTTGCAGTAGTCAATGCGTGAGATGACAAGAGCCTGAACCAGAATCTGTGTGGTCTGTTGGGTCAGGAAGGGTCTGATCTTCCTGATGTTGTAAAGGGCATAACGGCAAGACCGAGAAACTGAGGCCACATGAACCTGAAAGGTCAGCTGGTCATCAATCATGACACCCAGGTTTCTGGCTGAGTTTGAGGGCACAAGTAGGCTCGAGTCAAGTTGGACAGTGACCTGAGGCTGAACAGATGGACAAGCTGGAAAGAGAATAAGTTCAGTCTTAGAGAGATTCAGTTGAAGGTGGCGTTCCTTCATCTATGTGGAGATGTCAGCCAGACACGCTGATATACGATCTGAGACCGTTCTGTCATCAGGTGGAAAAGAGAGGAAAAGCTGAGTGTCGTCAGCATAACAGTGGTAGGAGAAGCCATGGGAGCGGATCACTGCACCAAGTGAGGTGGTGTACAGAGAGAAGAGAAGGGGACCAAGCACTGACCCCTGAGGAACCCCAGTCGATAGGCCATGTGACCTAGACACCTTTCCTCGCCATGACACTCTGAAGGATCTGCCTGTGAGGTAGGACTTGAACCACAACAAGGCAGAACCAGATATGCCGAGCTCAGAGAGTGTGGAGAGGAGAATGTGATGGTTCACCGTGTTGAAGGCAGCAGACAGGTCCAGCAGAAGTAGGACAGAGCACTGACCAGCAGCTCAAGCTCGTCTCAGTGACTCAGTGACTGACAGGAGTGCAGTCTCAGTGGAGTGGTCACACCTGAAGCCAGACTGAAAGGAGTCAAGTAGGTTGTTGTTCCGCAGATGTTCAGAGACCTGGTTAAATACTGAGCGCTCCAGTATTTTTGACAGGAATGGCAGAAGTGATACTGGCCTGGAGTTTTCAACCTTGGCAGGGTTGAGATTAGGCTTTTTGAGCAGTGGGGTGACACGGGCCTGCTTAAAAGTAGCAGGGAAAATGCCAGTTTCCAGGGAGGAATTGACAATGTGTGTGACTGCAGGTTTGATAGTGGGCAAAATGGTCTGCAGGATGCTGGTGGGTATTGGATCGAGAGGACAAGTTGTAGGTTTTGAGCTCAGGAGAAGTCTGGAGACTTCATCTTTGCTCAACTCCACAGGAGTCGTGCTCTATCATTTTGTTTTTTTGTTGTGAGGCTTTGTTCAGACTGTCAGTCCAAATCCAATTTTGGGCGTATCCAGATTTTATAAGCCAGTGTGGACAGCCAAAAATCCCATGAATCGCATGTTTTGAAATCAAATTCCAAACTGGTTTCTTGAGGTGCGTCTCAGTCTCAATGGTCCGCTAGGATTTTCTCTTGCAACCTGTCCCTCCACATCCGGACACAAATCTAATCTCATCACTTGCACAGTGATGAGGAAAAAAAAAAAAAAAAAAAAAGATTTGATGCGAGATAAACAATTGCCTGTCATTTGAACGAAGTGAAAGTGTTTGTGGATTACTGGGCTTGGGAGTGTATAAAGAAGACGTGGATTATACTGGCCAAACTGTCAGAGAGTTTGTAAACGGACATTTTGTACAGTTTACTGTTGTTAATCTTCAGTCTCCATTAGCTCCCAGCAAGAAGCACGAGGCTGGCATTTCCTAGATTAGGATTTTGCCAAGAAGTGCAGAGGAGTAAAATCCTCTTGATTCTCGATAAACAAATGACCAAATTGTTTCAGTTTCTTACAACCACAACAGGTAACTTTGCAATGTTCATTTGTTGGAATTCACCACCATAGATCAGCCATCAACCAAAGCAACAGATTTGGTTTTGAATTGAGGTTTTCTTTGCTTGTGTGATGGAAGTCACATTTTTCCTCCAAACAGCTCCAACTCTTTGAGGTGCTGTTTAAATTCATGAGGAAGGTGCAGCCAGCACAGAACAAATGGTAGTCAGCAAACACAAGCTGCCTTTCATCAATAAGTGATGTAAAACAACAAAGCAACAATTGTTTGCTCATGTGTTCTAGCAGATTTAGAGGAGTAGGAGATCATTTAATTCTTACCGCGTAAATAAGAGCCAGAATTTCAACTCCTTGTGTTGTTGATTTTGTGGTAATAGTTTTTGGAACGCTCATCTGTGACATGTTCTTAGGCACAATTTTTCTTTTTCTTTTTGTAGCCCTCAATGTAGACTGATAGACAGGAACAAAGCCTGATGGCTGTGACTCTTTGTTCCTGACATCTATAGAATGCTGCAGAGATGACCAGCCCTGAAGTTAGTATTGCGCCACCAAAAACGAGACTTCCCTGCTCCTTAAGTGAGATTTTTACATTGAATTTTGGATTATTGCTGGGAAAAAAACAACAACAACAACTTTGCACTGAACTTAAGTTTGTGAGCCTTACATATTTTGGTTAGCAGGACATTCTTGACACATGATCGCCACTCTTGTGATTTTTGAAATATAAATGTAATCGTTAGCATAATGTTAGCTTCATACTTGAACAGACTCAACGGAAAAAGCAATTCAAAAACCCCATTAACTTTGAGACAAGGGCACCAGCTGTTCAGCAATTCAAACTTCTAAGTTCATGACTCATTCCTTCGACACATTATTACGTGCCTCAGTTACAGGTGTACAATAGTTATCAAGATCGTCCTGTTTGTTTCCTGTCGGTGAGACCAAATTGAGGGCTAGAAAAAAAGTGTGTAACAACAAACTTGTACTTCAGAAAAGTTGTATTTCGCTCTCAGACATTGTGCAGTAAAGCAGATAATCACTTCCAGCTACATAAACTGGCATTGTCATCCTGGTTTGACGTTGGAGGAAGCCCATGTAGAGAAACCAGCCTCATCATCAATTATAAACACAACAACATTTCATCGGTGAACAGCAGCCAAGCACAAAGAAAAGGACACGAATTTACACTTACTCTCTCCCTCAGTTTTCTCTCTTTCCTCTCCTGGACCGTGGAGAGGTAGTTGACCGCCGCGTACTCTATCACCGACAGGAATACAAAGACAAAACTGACCCAAAGGTATATGTCCACCGCCTTGATGTAGGAGACCCGCGGCATGGAGGCGTTGACCCCGGTGATGATGGTGGACATGGTCAGCACTGTGGTGATGCCTGGAGGGGAGACACACAAACAGTTTAGTCACAGCAGCCTTTTTGTGTCCTGCCGCATCATCACGGAGGAGAGATAGAACGAGATCTAACATGGCCGTGCATGTGGTTATTGTGCACTGAGACATTTTGAGGCATATGACTGGTGTTCCTGCTCTCAACAGGGTCAGCTTCGATACGCGGACACATTGCTGCTCCACTTGCAAATCGATGACGATAGTTGCTTATTTGCAGCTATCAAAATGAATGCATCCAATGAAATGACTTCATATTTAATCTGAGGGTAGGATATACATTGTTTTACATTAGTTGACATCGAAGCTAGTTGCTTTTGGTTTGGGTTAGTGGGCAGCATATCCTACATTTTTGGAAGAAATAGTTTCGAAGTTGCAATTTTGACTAATAAAGTAAAGTCAACGACATAAATCATTTTCATCCACAGTTTTAACTTGCATGTTTTGAGGTACATCCAGCTGCAGCCGTCGCAGGACACGCCTACGACTTGACACCCACTTGTGCTTGTTAGTTTTAAGGATAAAGACTGGAATCAAACTCGTGATATTACTGTAAAAACTAACATACTGCCAGACAATCTCCAATATATCTCAATATCTGTGTATTTGTATAAGAAAATACAACTATTAAAAAGAAAAAAAGCATAACTTATGTATTTATTCACTGCTTTTTGTTGTTGGTTTTGCAGAGTTGTACGGCTGTGATGCGACAATGGATGAAAAAGCGCCTGTTGTTCCTGAACCTGAGGGTGAAGGTCCCTTGACGGGCCACAGGATTAGGAAGAGAAGAGAAAATGAGGTTGGGATCGACTGCGTAAAATTTTCCAAGTTTGCATTATTATAAAGACTCAGGAAGTTTTACCTCTTCAGTCACATTCAATTTTCAAGTCTTGAAATGCTAAGATTGACAAATGTAACTGAGTCAGATGGCTAGCTTAGCATAAAGTCTGGATTCAGAGAGAAACAGCTAGCCAGGCTCTCTGTGAATGTCGTAAAATCTCCTTATTTTACTTATTCGACTAAAGATCAGTATTCTTTTTTGTTCCAACCAACACAATGTAAAAGTCACAATTTGCAGTTGAATCTTATTATTTCTTGGCCAGGAGCAGCAACTTTATGGAATCTGGACCTGTTGCCTAGCAACTGGTCCTCTCCAAGAAATAAATTGCTGAAATGCTGTTAAAATGCTAAAATGTTCATACAGATTAGAGAAAGACAACATGAGGCATCAATTCGCGGGTTTAAGAGGTGGTTACTGTCAAATTTTGTTACTTTTACAAGTACTAGGCTAAGCTAACGTGCTAGTTGCTCTGGATAACAAACATATTCACCTGACAGATAGAAGAGAGGAGGTTGGGAACTACTGCACTGGGCCACCCTGCTTCCTGTGATCATTTCTCAACATAAATCACCATTTAGAAGTTTCTTTCTCTCGTACCTAGAGGGACCCTTGCGGGGACGGCCCTGCGATCAATCCAAAACGACACCCAGGACAGCATGACCATCAGCGTGGCAGGGAAGTAAGTCTGCAGCAGGAAGAAGAAAATGTGGCGCCGCAGGGTGAAGTGGATGTACAATCGATTGTACCAGCCTGGGAAGGAGAAGCATTGCAGTTACACGATGTCACAAGCTCACTGCTGATTGTGCAAACACTCTGACAAGAGTTTCCCAGCCATTCTGGCAGGGACAGATAGAACACAAAATCCCTTTTACGCTTCAGGTTGCTCTTGTGAGCTGGAAAGTGACATGTGGTTATAAAGGGGCTGTGGGGCTTTCACAGCAGAGTACAAGTGGCTCGCAGTGGTTCGAGTCATTTCGTTTCAGGGGAAGGATTAAATATGAGTACACTCATCACAGTGTGACATTAAAGGAACACCAGTTTCATGTAAGCAAGACTGGATGCTTCAGTTTGGGGGGGGGACAGCTCCTCAAGCAGAATCATTTAAATCATAATGTAACTGTGATCTAGTTTTCGCACGACACACACTTTTGCCACATTTGCATAATCTCCTCCGTTGACTGTATATATTACAAGTACTTGAGTTGTGGATTACCTGTGCTGCTGTAGAAAGCCAGCTTGGTGGTGGTGTGAAATTTCTGGATGAGGAATTGGGACAGGGATATTCTGTCATCGGTGTTGAGGGATTCGTTGCCTTTCTTCCAGTACAGCATCAGGTCGTCGTCAGTGTATGCATCTGAGAGGCAGGAGGCAAAAATAGAAGTGAGAACATCTGCAGCGAAGAAAGTTCGAGATGCGGTGCAGCACTGTGCAGCTGGGAATTTGGGGAGGAAAATAGGATGACGAATGAGAATTCAATATGTCTTTGAAATCATGTTTCACATTCAATGGGAGCTGAGAAAGGCAGGACTGCAAAAATAAAACAGGAAAATAACGAGATAACTAACTTGAGCCATGGTCATCGTTATCACGAGCTCACGCCGTTCACATTACAAGCACTGCCACCCTCACGTGCCACATTAACCCCAGAAACCAAAGACATGTGATCTTGTTGAGCCATCAAAGAAGTGAGGAATCAAAGGTTGCTTAGAAATAGTGCGCCAAAAATGTAAGTTTCAGTATAAATAGACTGATGACTCCTTCTTGTCTTTACTGTCTGTCATGTGATACGCAAGAAACTGTTTAAATTTGAAACCAGACCTAACTCTCAGAGCTGTCACATTAAAGTATTCACTCACATTTTTCCTGTACTTGTTGAAAACATCATATCGCCAACTGCTCAAACCAACGCAACCTGTGTTGAGGATATGACCCCTGAAAACCCGTGTGCTGTGAACACACACACACACTCGACTGTAGGTGTGAAATATTTGTTCCTTGTGTTGCTACAACTCACAACTCTCAATCTCCAGCGAGCAGGTTTGGGTGTCCAGAGGGAAGCGGCTCAGGTCCATGTTGCACATGGCTGTAACGGTGACCCTACAAGATGGAATGCAGAGGAAAAACTTCACTGTAATTCAGATTTTAGAGGAAAATTCATACAAATGAAGGGAAAGAGAAGCTCAGCTGGGGTTTTGGAATATTTGCTTTCAAGCAGCTTATAATATTTTTTCTACCTTTTTCATGCATGATCCTGTCCTATATGTTATTTGTGCACCTGTGTCTTTTCCCCTAACTCCAATAACAGTAAATAATGCCGAAGGCAGTGTTTTTGACCGTGAAAGGCACCTGAGACTGTAGAGGACGTTGCCATCAGGATAAACCCGGAGCATGACGTTGTCGGTGGTGGTGTCATGGATGAACGAGCGTTTGGAGTGAACAAAGAACATGTCAGGAACCCAAATCTTCTTCACCAGGCGACTGTCAAAGGTCATACTCTGGTTGTTGGTGCTGGGGAATGACAGACGCTCGTCCTTCCAGTAGTGACGCAGGTACAGCGTCATGGTAAAGTCCTGCAGGACGGATAAATTTAATTTTCGTATCTTTTATCATGCATCCATCCGTCAGGGGTCTTAAAGTGATCCAGTAAAGGGCCGTGTGGCTGCAGGTTTTCATTCCAACCAAGCAAAAGCAACACTTGATTCTACTTAAATCAACTAAGCTGTGTCCACACAGCTCATTTGTTGGATCAGATGTTGCTTTTGCTTGGTTGGAGTGAAAACCTGCAGCCACACGGCCCTTTACTGGATCACTTTAAGACCCCTGATTTAGAGTATCAATCAGCCTAGTGCCCACTTGATGTCTTTGGACTGTGGGAGGAAGCTGGAGTACCCAGAGAGAACCCACACAGACACAGGGAGAAAATGGAGACTCCACACAGAAAGATCCCGTGCCCGAGCTGGGGCTGGAACCCGGAACCTTCCTGCTGTGAAGCCGCTGTGAAGCCACAGTGCTAACCACTGCACCACTGTGTCTTTTATCATGAAATCATCAAAAACTTAAATGATATCACTTACCATATCCACTTCAGAGATGGTGTCAAGGCTTTCAACCTGAACGTCTACTCCCACTGGAATTGGGGGACCTGACATGAAAAGGACTCATGTCACTAATGGATAAAAAAAAAGGATTCTAGGTTGTTTTTTTTGGCTCCATCCTAAATGCGAGAGTGGGCAGAGCAGCGATCAGGAGCGTTACAGAGGCTTTTAACTTTTCCTTTTTTAAGTTCTAAAATCAACAATTAATCACATAAATACCAAGTGACTGCTTGTGCCACGACTGTACCGGTCTGGCTTGGATTCCACTTTTGACCTATTTTAGCCCTTCTACTCTACAGCATCATCCTCCAATAGTACACAAATACAATTAGGTCAAAATAATGGATCAAAGTTGACGCAGCAGTGGATGTAATCCAGCTCTCTTTTCCACTTTTAGCAGAGGAGCAGTTGGTGGGCCAAAATCAGGCTCCGCGAGGGTCGCATGGCGGGTTTTCAGCAGCAGATTGTCGTGTGATTGTCGCACTCGAATAAAACCAGCACGTTTCTCTCTTTGGCAGGAAAATGTACTTATTTACCACAAAAGATAAACAGCTAAAAAGATTATGAATATATTTCATGTCAGTCTCCGTATAAAAACAAAAGCTCGGGAGCCTTTATGTTGGAATTATCCTGCGGTCCAAAAAACTGACATCAAATCCCTCTAATAGACAGACGTACAAAAAAAGAAGATGTGATGTGTATTAACACGTGACAGGACGTAAAGACTCCAGGTCAGCCTGCAATGGATGGTGTCATTAATGGATCCCAGAGCTTAGCTCCCAGGACAGTTTGGCCCAAACCAACCACCTCCTACAGCATCCTGGATGAGTTGCAAGCTGAGTTCCTGCATGTATGAGCTAAAAAAAAAACAACAACAGATGAGAGTGTCGGGTGTTATTTTTAATTTGGTGTTAATCCTGTGTCAGATCCTCTTGTTGTCATATTTAGTCTTCCTCATCTTGTTTTTATTTAGTCATGTTTCAACAGACCAAGGTGTCAGCATTTTATCTAGTTGTAGTCCAAGAAAACCACAAGTATTTCCGTTTTACTTGAAGGAAACTTGTTTGGGCAGGGGATTTAGTTGAAGGCACATTTTAGTCGATGCGCTTGTTCATTTTAGTGAAGGAAATTTGGAAAAAAAGAGTCGTCAACCAAAAAAGGTTTGTCTCATTTTCATCGACAACTTTCATTGGAATGCGTGAAAGATCTGACCTCCAAACGCGGGTCTCATGGTGAAATCGTGGTCATCTATTCTCAGCAGCTGCTCCGACTTTGTCATCGGAGATTTCGTCATGTCTGGACTTCGTTTGTAGATGGGGCTGCAGATCAAAAACAAAAACGCAGTTACGGTGAGGCTTCAGAGACATTTGACGCCAGGAAGGATGTTGCTTGATGTCCGAAGAAGTAAGAAAAATCAAGTAAAATATTGTGAATATGAGTTTGAAAAGTCACCTTCCAGATTTGTGACCTGTGCCTCCATCCATTCTTGTTTCTCTTCGCGACCTGACAGTTGACAACAGCAAACATGACAACAATGCAACACTGTCAAGGTAGAAAATCTCCGACAAGGAAGGTCATGTGATCACCAGTTTGACTGGCTGTAAGCTGATGATCTCATCAACTAAAGGACAGATTTTGATGAGAGTTTGGTGGCAAATTTTAGTACAATTACAAGGGGAAAGCGATTGACATCTGGAGGCAATCCTGATCTGATTATGGATCCAGGATCTCTGAGACTGTGCAGGACGTACTGTAGCTATTAGCGCTACTTTTCTGGACGGCATTGGCAAATCTTGATCTTTGAGTCCATGTGTGAGTAAAGATCGAAAGAAGGACCTTTCTGCACCTGGAAATCATCTTCATCACATTCGGACGACATCCCTGAGACATTTGAGTGTATTTTGCAGAAATTCTTTTGGGCCACTCATTAGAATGAGGGAGGTAAAAATGTATGAACAGAATTTGAAGACAGTGTTCATCCATGTAACTTTCTTGGGGGCTGCTACTCTGTTTATGTTTTTTTTTAAACACATCGTCTTTGTTTTGGATGAAAATAAAATAAAACAAGTTGTCTCTCTGTTTTGTAATGTACAATTACACACATTTTTCCATCTTTTAGCTGAACAACTTAATTGCCGGCTTTTTCGATCGTTTTTTTTTTTTTATTTTCCAGGCAGCAGAACTTTGCTGGGTGCCACTTCTTCAATGTGAAGATGTTTTTTTCTTTACACCCAGGATGGTAAGCCACAACATATTCACCCATTTCTCAGAAAATCCAGCTATTCCGATGTATTAAATCTGGCTCTACATATATCATTTTCTGACGCTTAATAGACTGAACGGGGAATCAGGTAACTGAGTGAGGTTAAAAAAATAGTTTGCTGCGGTTTGAAACAAAAGTTTGACATGAAATATGATGCTTTTGACTTCCTGAGGAGATAAAGTACATCTGATTATATGTACAGGTATTTTATCCCAAAAAAACATGAAAAAGGCCACAAGGGTATTTCCTCATCACATCCAATTTGAGGGAAGCAGGAAATTCTGGTCTCGCTTTTTTTTGCGTGGGCTTCCTCCCTAAGTCAGAGCTTTTCAGGGCGAGCCGAGAGAGAGAGAGAGAAAAGATGAATTTATAAAAACCCTAAAATGGATTAATAGAGTAGAGCGTGCTGTGACACACAGAGCCAAATCCCTGAGACAACCGTAGACATTGCATTAAGACAACCCCACAGAAGAAGAAAGAAAAAGACGAAATTAAAAAAAAGAGAGACACTGCAGCACAAGAGCAAATCACTGGGTGCTGGCTGGCTGGATGGCTGGCTGGCTGCGGTGCTCGGATGGGCAATGGGTGCTATTCGTCTGCCTCCATCCAGCAGCTGGTTCCTAATCCTCTTGGCAGAAATGCGTCTCCAATCCCCTCTCTGCCCGGCTGCCTACATCACACAGTCTGTCAGCACTCTGCTCTACATGGCCGCTGCTGCAGCTTCTTGTGTTTTACGCAGCCGCTGGCCCTGCATGCGTGCGTCGCTGCAGGAAATGCATCAGAGTTCATTAGTAAAATAAAATCAGATTGTGAGAACTGAGCTTTTCTTTTCTTTCCCTTGCAGTTTTTTTTTTTTTGCCCAGTGTTCATGTAGAAGTAAGATAACAACACCGTGTGCATTTTTTTTTTAACTTAAAATCTTCTTTTTAAAATGTATCCCCCCCCCTCATGTGTGGGACTCGGCTTTCCCGCCCCAAATCCCTCCTCCACCCCCCACCCCCCCATCCTCCTCAAGGCAGAGGGTGAAAAAAGAAAAACGGGAAAAAAATTCAAAGTAATGTGGTGAAACCCACGCCATCAGCATCCAGCTGCTTCTGCAATTTCACACCCTGGGAGGAGGAGTGAAGCAACGGGAAACAGGAGCGGGAGGAAGTGTTAGATGACTGAATACGAGATTTTCTTCTCCTTGAAGAGGAATTAGAGATTTACATTTAATTTGTATTCTCTGACCGTGTGGGTCAGCACGGGGATGTGAGAGGACTTCTGAACTAAAAGTGTCGCGCAGATTTGATAACAAGACGATCAGGCGTTCGGAGATTACAGAGCCGCTTTGAAGCACTTGGCAGATGATTGTGCTTCTCTTAATGATCATCTTAATCACCTTACGGCTCAGATGATCACTTTAGATGACCGTAATTTCAGTCTAATAAAAAAAAAAAAAAAAAAAAAAAAAAAGATGGCGACAAATTCTAAACTGCAATGACAGTTTGTCAGCAGCAGCTGTTTTGTTACATTAAAGCATTGATTCCACTCAAAGGCATGAGAATCCCACTAGTGAGCAGATTGCCTCTAATCTATAAATAACAGCAATTACAGCATGAAAAGTGATACCGTATCTAAAGGCAGACGGATTATAATTTGTTGATGATATTAAGTGAATGCAAATCATTCTGCCGCTGATAAAATATTATGAGGCATGCAGAGCTGCGCTTTGCCTGCTCAGGAAAATCTTATCATCTTCAGCAGAAATTAATCAGTTTCACACATGTGGCTGCAGGCAACACTTGAACTACTAAATTGTATTCCGATGAGTGTGTTATTATTTAAAAAAGGTGTGAAGTGACAGAAAAGGGGAGTCGTTTCATGGAAAACTTTTTCGTACTGTTGTCATTATTCAAGTGCACATGGAGCTTCAGTGTTGTAGTGAGTGTTTGCAAAATATAAATATCAGATTGCGTTTACTTTGACAGAAATTTGCAATGTTACCGAGTAGAGAGATTTTTCCATAGCATCCCGATTCTTTAAGTATACTTTAAGAGAAAAATTTGTTTAAAAAAAAAAAAAAGCGGGTCATGCGATTTGTAGATGACGCTTGAACTTGTGTTTGCACTTTTAATCAAAATGAAAAAACCAAAACAAAAAGCTTATCTGAGGTGTCTACAAGATAAAAGCTGAAACGGTAATAACTGACATAAGGAAGAAAAATAAAAACACCCTGCAACACAACAATGAACTTCTCAGGCATTTAGAATGCTTTTTTTTATCTTCTCTGATAGCCATCAGAAGTCCCATCAACAAGGAGTTTTCAATGTGAGGTTTAACAATGTGTGAAAAATTGATTGAAAAGAAATCACCCCCCCCCCCCCCAACACTCACAATAAATCTCAAACTCTGAACTTCCGATGCGGAACATGTTGCTATGCATGTAAACTACAGCAATCCCTTCCTACACAAAGCATTGCTGTGGAATCATTTCAGGTCATCGCCACGCCTGCGTCAGCCGGCACCTTCACATGTTACACCCTCATGTTCAAATTCCTCTCAAACGTCTCTCCTATAATGACAAATCGGATTCAATCAAAACAAAGTGGAAATGAGGACACTTTAATGAATCCCAGATCTAGTTCAGTCCGGACTAAAACATTTAATCCAATGACGTATTAACAAGGCAGCAATTAGCCTAAATAATCACCTGGAAATGACTTTGACTACTGCCAGTGGGGGAAACAGTCATTAACAACTGGCCCACGGCAGTTGTGGGGCAAAAGCACACAGCATTCGGCAATAGTGCATAAATAGATGTGGGGATTTAGGTCTCCCTCTCTCTCTCTCTCTCTCTCTCTCTCTCTCTCTCTCTCTCTGTGCTCTCCAATCTGCTGTCTGAATAAGTCTGTCTTTTGGGGGGGTGGGGGGGCGGTATAGGGGACACAACAAACATTGGACAACATTGTGGAAACCTAAAAAAAAAAAAAAAAATTCCAAAACTCCTTGTAGGAACAAGATCTTCAAACTTCCTTTTTAAAGAATAAAAATATGTCGCGCTGTCGTGACATTACCTGCTTTGTTTGTAGGTCTCCAGCTTGTGACCCCGTGACTGGGTCATCCTCCCAGCTGCACCTGCCAGGCAAACACAGAAGAGCACAAGAACAGCATCCACCTGCATGGTTCACATTCCCCAGAGGACAGACCTCTCCTGTCATTCAGAATCTACTCCCCTCCTGGGCTTGGAGCACTCTGCCTCCTTCACACATTCCCCTCTCTTGCATTGGAGCCGATAAGCGAGAGGAAAACTGCAAACAGCAGCAGCAGCAGCAGCAGCAGCAGCGGTGGCGGCAGCAACACTGGGCTATTCTACGGCCTGAGTGGAAAACATCCTACGGTGCTTAATCTCCACAGTGGGAAAAGCAATTTTGACTAAACCCATAAATCCTTGAGCGTCAGATGGTGCAGATTTGATCCCTCCAGCGGCGGATGTGCCTGCCTCTCTGTGCTCTGCTGTGCTCAGATATCCTGCACTGCACTCTGATGTGCTCTACTCTACTTTGCACCGCCCAGAAACACCAATTCCCACAATGATGCGGTGTGCTCATTTGTAAGGTCAACAGTTTAGAAATACTGTGTGTGTGTGTGTGTGTGTGTGGGGGGGGGGCTGTATCTGATGTGAAAGGCTTTTTTAACTCATACCTGGTATGTTTGACCAGAAATGAAAACCTGATCATACAAATATTTTAGATTTTATTGCTACTAAATTAATCAAACACTATCAGGGCATCTAAAAATCGGGAACATGTTGGGATGTTCCAACAAATCGTACAAATCTGGAAACAGAATCAGCAGAAAGGCAACTTGCAGACAAAAGATACTGGGTTTTGAGACAATATTTGAGTCGCAGAAACTAAAAAAAAACAAATTAAAAATTTGAACAAAATCCAAAAAAAAACAAAACAAAACAGAAATACTATTAAAATGAAGCAGAGATGACCCAACCTACAAATCTATTTGATAAAAAATCGACTCTCTCTTTGCGGATAAATGGCAGATCAAAGGAATCCCCACACATCGATGTCATTCGCCTCGAAAAGTGCCTAAAATTATACGCGTTTTCAATTTGACAACCCACGAGAGGCGGGTGGCACTATTTGTCTGACATGAAATGTTGTCCATCTGCAAACACCAATCAAAAAACAGTCTCTGGCCTGACATCATCATCAGCCAGGCCACATGTCCACTTTTTTTCTCTCCCCCCCCCCCCCCCCCAGACTGACAGTTGGATTATAAGATCATGAATTTGGGTTAGCTCCATGGATGTCAATCTGAAAATTGGTGTAAGTAACATTAGGTTTTGTTTGTGTTTCTGATCTTGGAGTCTTGCTGACTGTGTACAAACCAACACAGAACACAAAACCATCTACGCCACGTGCTTTCAGTTACTGTACCGAATTGGAAAGAGCCTACTGGTTTTATGCGTTAAGAATGTAAGATCTGCATTAAGCCCTTAGCAGAGGCTTCATATTTTAATTGAATTTAAATTGACAGTAAACTGCTGGAAAATGTATTAAGAGATTACGGGGCTGCAGCCGTTATAGTCTGTGACTGCAGCTGGCAAATCTTCTGCCTCTTTGACATTTTGACTTTCGGCCTCTTAGATCAATGTGTGCAAACAAGAAGGGATTTTTTTTTTGCATTCCTTTGCAATAGTTTTGCATTCTCTCACAATTTTTATTACATTCCCCTGAAATAACACGGGCAGCATGAATGTGCAGTGGTCAGCACTGTCACCTTACAGCAAGAAGGTTCTGGGTTCGAGCCCCGGCTGGATCACAGGGTCTTTCTGTGAGTCTCCATGTTCTCCCTGTTCCTGCGTGGGTTCTCTCTGGTACTCCAGCTTCCTCCCACAGTCCAAAGACGTCAAGAGAGGACGAGGCTGATTGATACTCTAAATTGACTGTAGGTGTGACTGTGAGTGTGAATGGTCGTCTGTCTCTATGTGTTGGCCCTGTGATGGACTGGTGACCTGTCCAGGGCGCACCACGCCGAAGGCTGCTGGGATAGGCTCCAGCCCCCGCGACCCTTAACCGCATAAGCGGTAGAAAATGGATGGATGGATGAAATAAGACTTGCAATTCAGTGCACTATATTAGTTTCCCTTGCACTAAATTCAGCATTTCCTGGCAATAACTCCTGAACACACTTTCAATATGTTTTACATTCCATCAGACTAACTATATATTACATTCTTTTGCACTCACATTTGCATTGCCTTGCAATAATTTCATATTCCCTCACAATAACTTTGTGTTCCATTGCATAAATATTTGTATTCCATCACAAGATCACATGTTCCCTTGCGCATACTTTAGCGTTCCCCTTCAATATATTGTGATCCTCACAATAGCATTTACCTTTCAATGGTTCACGTTCTCTTCAAGTAACTTTTGCATTTTTCAATATATCGTATTCCCTAAATTTTACAGTCCCTTGTAATATAATGTATTCCCTTTTTAACCTTTGCGTTCCTTTGCAGTATAATGTATTCCACTGCGTTCCCACATCTGTACTCCCCTGATATTATTCCAGCACACTAAAAGCCCAGTTCAAAGTAAAATCCAACACGTTGATCCGCACTGATAGACATTTGGAAAGTAGCTTATTGTAAATGAATATTATTATTATGAGGGAACACAACAACAATGAAAAGATCTTGCCATAACTGTTAGGGGGCTCCATGTGTGAGGGGAGGATGATGTACATCAGGGGTCTCCACTGCCACTGGGAAGGGGCTGCTGTGGTTATGGGCTGTATTTCACCTCTTGGCCACCTGAGTGTGCTGATATGAAATTTTCAAACAAGATGGTAATAATTGTTGCTGATAAATTATTACACAGCATTATTATGAAATCACCACTACCTGTGTATTCGGGCGTAATCGTTTTTTTGTTTTTTTTTGCACACGTAAAATTATTCTTTCCACCTGTAAAATATAATGTGAATGATTAATTACTTGACAGATTATAGAAATGGAGAAATATGTGATGGGGTCAATCATGCAAAAAAACATATCAAATAACAAAAAGGTACTCATACATTCTCTGGAAACTTCAGTCAGGTGATATAAGTAACAAGTTACATCGATATTATATCGAATCGTGTCCCAGTGTTTTGAAATCGAAGCGTGAGTTCCTTACCAATACTCTACAAGATACAAACAAGCCGTTTGTATTTTATGAAAAATATTTTTCCCTCGTTTTTTTTTCTCCTCATGCTACCTTTCTGTTTTTACACAAACACGTGACACTTAAATCAACTATACTTGACGAATATGTAACTTCCAACTTATAATGCTCTTACCTCCTCGAGCTTCCAGTCAGAACCGGCAACATGAACCTGACAGTTGTTTTCGTCTGTAGTTTCACTCATAAGACATTAAAACTCATTGTTATATGTTCCTTCTTTATAAAACTGTTAAAAAACATTAACAATATAGCTAAAGTAACAGGTGTCACGCCCTCATTGCAGTTCCTGTAGGGGTACGTCACATGCTTCGTCGCTAGCCAATGAACGATCACTAAAAAGACTGTAAAATATTTGTGCCCTACTTTTTGACTGTCAGACGATTGCATATTGTTCCCCAAAGATAATGGTTGAACAAATGTAAACATTTGTTCTTGTGAAGCAACAGATATTGATTTGAAGAGCAGCTTGGCTACATAGGCTTTTAATCCTTACGCGTAGGGAGGAAGTTTACCTGTAAGTTTAGTTTTAGGGTTAAGAAAACTGTTGTTCTGTCACCGCAAAGTCATTGGTTTTCACAGTCACTGGCGGGGGATTGTAAGTTCCTGAACAAAGCTAAAGGCAACGAATGTGTCCCATCGAGCACGATCGCTTACACAAGTGACACCGGTTGAAAAAGCAAAGATGTGCATCGGTGAAAATGAGGCGAAAAAGTTGTAAATTAGTCAGTTTGATTATATGTGTCACGCTACCTCCAGTTAGGCGCAGTTAAACAAATGCTAACTAGCTTTTAGCCATCATCGCCTAACCAGGATGAGCTTGTCACGGGAGATAAAACGTAAGTGCTGCTTTAACCTTAAAGTCTTTGCGTGTTAAAACACATATGAAATCATCCCGTCGTGATTTTTTTTTTTGTAAACATGCAGACCTGCAGAAAGCCAAAAGCAAAGCCCAGCACAACAACAATTTAAGAGAGGAAGCTAACATCTGCAATCAGCTGGGAGAGCTGCTGTGTAGAAATGGTAAGTTTGTTCCTCTGGTTCCTGTTATTGTCTTTGTAGCTATTCACTTTATTAGGCTTAACACAGAATGTTACGGAGATCTGTCCTGCACCTTTATTTGCATTTTGTTCCAGAATAAAGAGGTAAGACACTTAGCAAAATTAGTGGAGATCAGATCATGTGATCAGATGATAGTTTTCATAAATGAGAAATATATGATTGGATTAAATTAGCAAGCAAAACTTCTAACTTGCAAATTCAGTTGGTGAGCACTAATTTAGAAATTGAGTGAAATATATTAAACTACAATTATTCAAGACAGGAGCCATACTGCTGGATTTGTTCATCTTCAAACAACTGTAAAGCAGCAGAGTGACAAAGCTTCAGGTTTAAACTGGGATTAAGCTTCTAATTTATTCAATCCAGTCGTTTTAACACCTCCCGGCTGAGGTAGTCTGGAATCTCAAGTTTAGATTTCATCCATGACTTTCTCTCTGGTCTTTGTGTCCTTTCTCTGATGAACACTGTAATTTTTCTCCAGTACTGAAGATTATTATTATATTTCTCAATCAATCAAGTTTTCATCTCTCTGAAAGCTTGATTGACCCATTTGTATCATCCTGCGCTTCTGTATCCCAGGGGACTACGAGGCCGCCATTAGGGAGCACCAGCAGGAGTTGGCTCTCTCGGAGGTGACAAATGATGTGATTGGACGAGCCGTGGCTAATCGTAAGATCGGAGAGTGCTACGCAGAGCTGGGAAATATTGAAGCTGCCTTGAAAGTGAGTTAATGTCCAAATTAGGGGTGGAGAAAAAAATGTTGTATCGCATTAAAAAGTGATACTTTTTTCCCCAAAACACAAAATTGATTTTTCAGCTCTTAACAGCAGGTATTTTTCCTTCAAATAGTAAGTCGTGTTCTAGACAAACTGTAAATACAACATGACTTCTGCAATGTTCTAAGTGGCCAGTCAGAGGTTAACAGTGGGGAATTCAAAAATTGAAAAAAAAGATTGGATAAAGAAAATGAAATACTGTATAGATGTTTTAGGAGTGGGGGCAGCATGGCTCGGCGGAAGAGTGGCCGTCTAGCAACTGAAGGGTTGCTGGTTCGATCCTCACTTCCCTTGGTTCTATGTTGAAGTATCCTTGAGCAAGATACTGAGCCCCTAACTGCCCTGGGACAGACTGGCGAACCGTCCAGGGTGAACCCCGCCTCTCGCCCAATGTCAGCTGGGATAGGCTCCAGCCCCGCGTGACCCTTAACGGATAAATGGTATAGAAAATGGATGGATGGATGATGTTTTCGGAGCATGTAAAGGACTGTGTGTGTTTGTCCTCTCCAGCATCAGCACTGTCACCTGGACCTGGCTCGCTCAGTCAGAGATCACGCCGAGGAACAGAGGGCGCTGGCTACAATCGGTCGAACCTACCTTTTCCGTTATGAATCCGATCAATCAAGGAAAAGTTTAGAGCAAGCAGAAGACGCCTTCAGGAAGAGCCTGGCCATTGTAGATGATCGACTTGAAGGTGTGTGCTGCCTCTGTTCTTATGCTGTTAACATTTTACATTTTCTCATGCCGTTCCTTATCCGTTATCCCTGATCTTCACCTCTGGTCATCTGAAGGAACTTTGCCCGAACGAGAGATTAGAGAGATGAAGGCACGTCTCTTCCTTAATCTCGGTTTGGTCTGTGATCATCTTGGGGAGCCCAAATCCTGCAGCGAGTTCATCCGACGTAGCGTCTTCATTGCAGAGTGAGAATGCACTTTCTTGTATTCATCCAAATTCAGACAAGCAAAATGTTACAGAATTTGCTTTTTACTGACCTCTGTCTCAGGAATCTTAGCATTCTTCTTTTTTTCTGTTTTCTTTTGAACAGGAAGAGTCAGCTGCTGGAGGATCTTTACCGTGCAAACTTTAACCTCGGTAATATCTACTTCCGTAACGGCCAACATTCCAACGCTGTGCGCTGCCTGGAACAGGCCAAAGAGTGCGCCAGGAAGATAAAAGAAAAGTTCAGCGAGAGCGAGTGCTTTCACTGCATCGGCAAGGTGGGAAGTCACTCTTGAATAATAGCTCATGAAAACAAAACACTAGGTTACTGTGACGGTGTATTTTATAATTTTGGATATTCTGTGACAGATCCAGCTTTCTTTGGGGGATTTCGTAGCAGCTAGGCGATCTCTTAAGAAGGCTCTCTTGCTGGGATCTCAGCAGCCACTGGATAGACAGACAGTGAAGAAAGTTTTTAAATATGGTGAAGTAAATTCCTTTTGTTTTAATTTAACAGAATTGACAGAAATGACTGATGGATTTTTCCAATTTCCTAGCTGATCGGGGCTGTAAGCTAGAGGACAAGTTAGGGGAGGATCAGGGCAGGAGACTGGGTTCCCATCAGGCCGTGGAGCTGGCTGAGCAGCTGGGAGATCTCTACTGTAAAGTTGGCTGCTACAGCAAAGCTCTGGATGCGTATCAAGCTCAGGTGAGGTGAACCAGCCTCCTTCCTCTCCTTTAATGTAATTCTGTTGAGCTTATCTTGAGTTATTGAGTGAATGTAGGTCAAGCTGTGTTGTTGTTGTTTTTAAATACAGTGATGTATTTGTGTACATGCACTAATAAAAAAGTGAGAGAAAAGCTATTTTTAATGCATCGCCAACAATAATATTGCAGCTCACAGGCGCTGAGGCGTCGGGGAAGCCTGCCAGGGAGTTGGCCGTCATCCACGTGTCTCTGGCGGCGACCTACACGGACCTGAGACAACACGGCAAAGCAGTGGAGCACTACAGACAGGAGCTGGCCTTACGTCAGGGCAGCCAGACTGAGGTAATCTGCCATAACTACTGTGTTACCTTCTAACTATGTTAGACCTTGCACTCCAGGCATGGCGTAGAGATGCTCTAAAATTCTAAAAATATCACAGAGAAATAGACGGACTATGTGCTCGAGAGCGACACTTGCAACTTGGCTTGTCGTATTGTGAATGAGGACATGACAAATGGAGGGAGAAGGTCCAATCCAAGCATTATCATCATCATCATCATCACCCTCCCATGTGAAGGGGAAACTTATACTGGAAATGACAAAGGTCTTTGTTCATGATGTTTTCTTAAGCATAAATTTGTTCTGACTACAATTCTAAATCCTTGACTTTACTGTTGTCTCACAGACAAGAAAGAAACAAAATGGCTGATGGTTATTAGTATTCCTGACACACATCATTCACTAGAATGTTATTGCGGCGCAGAATGGAAGTCGTTATGTTGCTTTATTTGAACCTAACGTGTCTGTTTGAGTCCCTCCAGCTTTCACTGTTTATTTCATGCAGTAGTTTTCTCTGCGCCACTGCTAGGAAAACAAAACTAGCCTGCATTCCCGTTTGTTTCTCATGCCAACACACCACTGTTGGTCTGAGTTAATATCATGAGTGCACTAAGAAGCATTAACAGTTGGATTTAGATGCAAGTGAGGTTCTCTACCACCACCAACTTCTCTCTTCTCTCCTCTACTCTGGTCTTCTGTTTTTGGCTTTGCAAAAACAATATACAAACCTGTCTTCTTCTGAGTAGAGCTGCTGCCAGACTCGCAGTTTCAGTATACACACTGTTACTGTGTTCTATTATTCTGCAAACTTGTCCAGAGTTACATCTGAGGATTGAAGAGCTGTGATTCAAGAGAGGGCAGTATTCAGGAGAACTATGATCATGTGTTAAGGTGTATTATTTACTGTACTGTAAAGGTACTATTTGAAGAGACGATCTGCTTTTATAGTTGATTGTGTTCATCTAGAAGATCTTATAATGTGTCACCTGCATGTGTCTGTTTCAGGAATGCAGTACTTGGCTAAACATAGCAGCAGCTCAGGAGGAGAGCGGCTGCACCTTCCAGGATGTAGAAAGCAGCTATTGTGCAGCTTTACGCTGCGCTCAGAAGTCCGGACAGGCTAGACTACAGGTGAGGAGGAGCGGGTGTCAGGGGGGGCAAATAACAACAACTAGCTACTAACTAGCAGCATCACTCAGGGATCTGGGAAGTGGGGAAGCACAAAGGCTCCAGAGGAGGAGTCAAGTTAATAACAAGCCCAATGCATCATGAGAGATCCCCAGCTGTCCCAAGTCTAAGCCAGCCCTAACCATGAGCTTTATCAAAAGGGAAGGTCTAAGTCTACTCTTAATCGTAGAGAGGGTGTCTACGCCCCGGACCAAAACTTGGAGACTGTTTCAGAGGCGAGAAACCTGATAGCTGAAGACTCTGGCGCCCATTCTATTTTTCGAAACTCTAGGAACCACAAGTAACCCTGCATTCTGGGAGCAAGGGGTTCTTGCTGGAATAATAGGGGACTATGAGTTCTGCCAGATATAAATGTGCCTGATTGTTGAGGACTTTTTATATTGAATTCTAATCTGAATTTGACAGGGAGCCAATGCAGAGAAGCCAGTACAGGAGAGATATGGTCTCTATCAGTTCTTGTCAATATACACGCAGCAGCGTTTTGGACCAGCAGGAGCGACTTTAGGGACTTATTGGTGCAGCCTGATAGGAGGGAATTGCAGTAATCCAGCCTGGAAGTGACAGAAGCATGGACTAGTTTTTCTGCTTCTTTTTGAGACAGGATGTGTCTGACCTTAGTGATGTTACGTAGAGGAAAGGAGGCGGTCCTGGAGATTTGCTTTATGTGGGAGTTAATCCAAGATTCCGTAAGGTAGTGCTGGAGGCCGGGTTGATGACATCCTGGGTACCTATCTCATTAGATATCCATCCATCCATGTTTACGTCCTTTCGACAGGCCTCCAGTTTAGTCAGCTGATTGGTTTCATGTGGATGCATTGATAAATACAGCTGCGTATTGTCTGCATAACAGTGAACATTAATCAAGTGTTATTATGTAACCTAGTGGAAGCAGATACATTGTGAAGAGGAGTGGTCCAAGCACAGACCCTTGTGGAACACCATAGCTGGCTGCCGTGGTTTCAGAGGAATTATCATTAGCGAGTACAAACTGAGATCGACCTAGTAAATATGACCTAAAGCCAGTTTAGCACAGTTCTTTCAATGCCAATAACTTGTTCCAGTCTGTGTAATAGGATGAGATTGTCAATGGTATCAAAGCTGCACTGAGATCTAACAAGACCAGCACAGAGACGAGTCCCTCAGCTGACACCAGTAGAGGGTCATTGCTTTGACGAGTGCTGAATCTGTGCTGTTTAACAACTGCTTTCTCAAGAATTTTTGAGAGAAAAGAAGGATTTGATATTGGTTAGTAGTTGGCCAAATCTTCTGGATCTAGAGTTTTGTTGTTGTTGTTTTTTATGTGTATCCATATGTACGACTTGTGTTTCCCCTCTGAAACAGAAGCGTGTGTTGAGGCTTTGTTTGGGTGCTCAGAGACGAAGCGGCTCATCAAATGCGGACGACACTGAATCCAGGCTGCGGGAACTGTGCGCTCCAGAGGGCTGGAACCCTGATGGGAGTGACGGGGAGGAGGAGGAGGAGGAGGAAGAGGAGATGGACAACAGTGAACCTCTGGATGACAGCGATGTCGTCCTCTCAGACTCAGGTAGTGCCGTCGACTGTTCCAACCAAACGTGGAATAGTATGTTATCTCATTTTTGTGTAACGCGGTGCTTCGTCTAGATGACGATCTGGAGGGCTACGACAAGGTGGTGTCAGGAAGGAGGAAGGCAGGAAGGGTGAGGCGGGACATTTGTCACTCTGCACTCACCTTTGATAAGAATTTCATGTCTTTACTGCTGACCTGCTGCTCCCCTTTGTTACTCTGCTCCAGTGGAACAAGAGGAACGAGAAGGGTGAAACATCTCTCCACAGAGCGTGCATAGAGGGGAACTTGAAGCAGGTTCAGTATCTGGTGGAACAGGTGAGCAAAACAAGCTGGGTTTATTTTAAAAAATCCCAAAAACTTGAGGAAAGTGAAGTTAATGAACATAAAATTCATCCATAAGGCTAAATACAAGGCTCAATTAGGCTTTTAACTTTTATTTACATGATTATAAACTTTAATTTGTCTGTTTCTCTGTCAGGGTCACCCAGTGAACCCCAGAGACTACTGTGGCTGGACACCCCTGCACGAGGCCTGCAACCACGGTCACCATGGTAACTGATTTAAGATTAAAGATCTCCTACGTTTGTATGAACTGCACTATTTCCTCTCAGCTGTTCCTTATCTATCTCAATCCACACATCATGCAGACATAGTAGCCCTGCTACTGGAGCGTGGGGCTAACATCAATGATGCCGGCGGTCCCTTGTGCGAAGGAGTGACTCCTCTTCACGACGCCCTCGCTTGCGGTAACTTCAGTGTGGCACGACTCTTGGTAGAACGAGGAGCTTCTGTCACTGTGCGCACCGCCAAGGTACGTGTAGTCAATGACGTCTCCAAACTACTGCGGCGTCTATTGAAAAGGGCAAAGATGAAAAACAGAAACGGTTAAGGCCACATTTGTGCGGACAGATTGGCTTAAAAACAAAAACAAAAAGACTGGCCAGCACAGACCTGACTTTGCACAGACGTAGTACACTTCATCCTAGCGTGTGTGTGTCTCATACTTTGTCAGGGAGAGACGGCCGTGGACACACTGCGTCAGTGGCAGAGGATGTACAGCAGAGAGCTGGACCAGGAGGCCAGGCAGGAGTGCACAGCTACAGAGAGACTCCTGAAGAAGGCACTCGCAGGTGGAGGTGAGGGCTTTGACATCTTTTACCACATCAGCCCCGGTTGATTTGTTTTGCTTCTTAAAGTACTTATCTCTGCCTACCACAGTGCCCGCTGCTCCGGCGCCAGCCAAGCCTTTTGATGCCCTGCAGGACAGCCAGTTGTTTGATGCGGAGAACTCAGAGCCCCTGTTATCCTCTGAGGGGGGGTGTTCCTCCAGCCAGGATTGGCAACGGAACAGCAACAAGAACTCAGAGGTGAACGAAGCACCTGCCAGCCACAAGCGATGGCAGAGCAATGGATCAACACAACAGCACAGAGCCCGTGGAACAGAGGCGGCTCTTCTGTATGGGGTAATAAACTGTATTGTTTTATTGTGGCTAGAAATAATCCACTTAGATTGGAATTAATTGACATGACACAACCTTAAACAGACCAGTTTAGATTTACAGTGTATTATTTGTGCCTTAGAACAACAGCTGCTCGGATGAATCCGACTCCGACTGCCATGTTAGTCCCCTCCGCCCCGTACGCCCCAGACACACTCTCCCAGCAGCCCTGAGCCAAAGGGACATTCCCCCAAACAAGGAAGCCAAATCAATCCCCGGCTCTGGCCGAGAGAGCCTCAGAGACCCTCCTGCTCCATCTGTCTTTGCCCGGGAGGAGTACCACAGTGCCATAAGAGGTTTAGGTAGTGCCAAAACCCTCCTCCAGGGTCTGCCACAGACCCAGTTCTCAAGCACACAGGCTGTGTCCTCCAACAGCAAATCAGCTCTGGTTCCTGAGGAGGAATACATGGCTGATGACTGGCTGGATGATGATTTAGGGAACCTGCAGCCAAAGAAGAAGAGGAGGCTTCAGGTGGAGGAGGGCGGGGTGAGAGGGGAGGAAGCTTTGTCTGCAGCAGCCAGAAGTCTAAACAGGCAATCTAACAGCGAGGCATCCAGCAGAAGTGAGTGTCAGAATGGACACAACACCACAAACGCACAAAATTAACCAATGTATTTGTTGAGGGTTGGGTTTTATCCTCCGCATTTCTTGCACCTTCTCCCTCAGGATCTGCAGTTCCTTCCTCCACCAACAGGAGTCTCTCTCTGAAAAAGAATGGCTCCCAGAAGCCTCACCAGGTCAAAATGACTCAGATGCCAGGAATGGTCAGGTTGGGAAGACGAGAGGTCAGCAGGTCACATAGCCCCGTCGTTACAGATGAGGACAGCGACGCGAGATCAGAAACTCCTCCACCGCCGCCACACATACATGTTCAGGTCAGAGTCATTTCCCAGACTCATTTCTGGTCAGTACTTCACAAGCAGTGTGGGTTTTCATCTTTTTGATTATGCAGTGAGTCATTAAAGCAGGATGGTGCTTTGTTACCAGGTAAATGACTGCTGCATGGTTTTTTTTTTTTTTAAGTTTCTCCTTTTTTGTTGTATTTTAGCCTCCAACTCAAACATATCCCACACCCACCACGGCATCCATGCCTCCGCCTATAAGGATGCGGGTCAGAGTTCAGGAAGACGTCTTCCTCATCCCAGTCCCACAAAGGTTTATTGTCTCATTTTCCCAGTATTTGGCGCAGTTTCATTGCTTTTGTTTCAGAGGTATTTGTCAAAACAGGTTCGTCTTCATGGTCATTTTATGTATGCGTTGCAGTGAGGCCGACTCCTGCACCGTGTTGTGGTTATGCAAGCAAGCGGCTCAACGTTACTATCAGAAATGCGGCCTCCTGCCTCGCCTCTCACTGCAGAAGGAAGGTGCTCTGCTGTCACCGCAGGACCCGCTGCTGGCTGTCCTGCAAACCAATGAAGAGGTTCTAACCGTCTCTAAGACCCGTATGAATTGTTATTTCAGAACTTTTTGTCAGGCTGTGCCGTCAACAGAATATTGATGATGCAGGTTTTAGCCGAAGTGTCCTCCTGGGATCTCCCTCCTCTCCCTGAGCGCTACAAGAAGGCCTGTAACAGCCTGGCAGTGGGTGAGCAACACACAAATGCAGCAGCACACGTTTTTGTTATTGGCTCTAAAGCCTGTGTGTGGGTGTGTGTGCAGACGAGAACAGGCGTGTGACTCGGCTGTGCGAGGTGCAGGACGGGAGTCCCTCCATGGTGGTGTGTGGCCTCAGCTTGGCCTCTTCTTCTCTCAACACCCTCCTTCGCGCTCTAAAACTGCAGGCCAGCCTCACTGAACTGCGCATTTCTGGCAACCGTCTCCATGACAACCTCCTCCCCGAACTGGTTGCCACAACAGTCACCATGCCTCGGCTTCAGTTGCTGGATGTTTCTGCCAATCACATCACAGGGGAGGGGCTTGAGAAGGCTGCAAATGCTTTAAAGGGGCAGAGTCATCCTGCATTTCCGGTGAAGTCTTTCTTCTCATTTAATGCACACTCGTCCCCCTCACATCACACATCTATTTTATAAGTTTCTCTCCATCACTCATTGGTGTGCGTCTCTTCTCAGTGTCTGAAGGAGCTGGACCTCAGCCTGAACCCCCTCGGCGACGGTGTGTCCGAGTCCCTGTCCTGCCTGCTGTCCTGCTGTCCTGTCTTAACCACGTTGTCTCTCCAGGCCTGCAGCCTCACGTCTCGCTTTCTTCAGCAGCATCGACTGCTGCTGGCCGGCGCTCTGACAGGTCACAGTCTCTCGACAGTCTCTGTTCTGTGTGATCCTTAAATGTTAAGGTGGGAACGGTCTTACATAAACTGAGTTCATGGGAAGTGTCAGGTAGAGAGATGGATGAAGTTGGCTTAACTGCTGAGCTCACAGTCCCGTTGCCCAGGGGGAAACAAGCATGTTGACGATATAAAACAGTGGAATAC